>NC_037677.1:115109603-115111893 GCF_003255815.1 Theropithecus gelada | reverse complement strand
GAACCCCCCAAAAAAAAAAAAAAAAAAAAAAAAAAAAAAACAAAAATTAGTCAGGCTTGGTGGCTCGCACCTGTAGTCCCAGTTACTCCGGAGGCTGAGGCAAGAGAATCTCTTGAACCCAGGAGGGCAAGCTTGCGGTAAGCAAAATCATGCCACTGCACTCTAGCCTTGGTGACAAAGCGAGACTCTGTCTCAACAAACAAACAAACAACCCCCAGAAATCTGGGTCCAAATGTCAGTTCAGCCTTCATCAGCTGTGGGCAAGTTAACTTCTCAGAGTCTCAGTTTCCTTATCTGTAAAATAGGTTTTCTTGATGATCAAATGCAAATAGCATGACACCCACAGGTGAATAGTAGGTGATAGTCACTTACTCTACTTTTTTCCCAGTAGGGTATCAATAATGATGTAAGGGAAGACACAGATGTGGGTCTTAGAGAGGCAGCCAAAGTGTCCGAGGCATGGTGCATCGGAAAAGTGTGGGAGGTGAGTATAGATCACACCTGCAAGGAAAACCAGCTTTGCTGGTCCAGTGCAAAATGAAAATGCAGGAGCCCTTAATAAACAAAAGTAGGAATTTCAAGACAATGACAGCAGCATTAGACAATTCCAGGGCCCTTTTAAGTGTGGAGTCCTATGTGACTATTCAGGTCACAGGGCCGTGAAGTGCCTGGCATCAAGTCACCAGATGGGACCTCACTATCCTTAGAGCAGATATTGGTAAAGCAAAGGAAGTGTGAGCCCTGGAGTGGTACGATTTGAGTTCTAGCGTTGACATAGCTGCTTGCCAAGTATCTGGGAGAATGAATTACGTGTTCTAGGGTTTGGTGTCCTCTGTAAATTAAGAAGGACCGGCCGGGCGCGGTGGCTCACGCCTGTAATCCCAGCACTTTGGGAGGCCGAGGCGGGCGGATCACAAGGTCAGGAGATCGAGACCACAGTGAAACCCCGTCTGTACTAAAAATACAAAAAATTAGCCGGGCGCGGTTGTGGGCGCCTGTAGTCCCAGCTACTCGGGAGGCTGAGGCAGGAGAATGGTGTGAACCCGGGAGGCGGAGCTTGCAGTGAGCCGAGATCGCGCCACAGCACTCCAGCCTGGGCGACAGAGCGAGACTCTGTCTCAAAAAAAAAAAAAAAAAAAAAAAAAAAAGAAGGACCAACTGAAATCATGTTAAGGCCAGTGTGTGGCACTTTGTAGCCCTTAGTAAATGACAGTTCTCTTTCCTTTGATGGATTTATTCTTTCTTGGTTAACGTATGTACTTTACATCCTGTGTCTATCTGGAACCCCACAGAGAATATAAGAGCCTGTAGGACATGGCCAGAATTACTGAGAATTTGAGTCTCAATGTGTGGTTACTTCTGTGGGGCCACGTTGATGTTCACATCCTTTCCCCAGTGGAGAAAGATGCTAACAGAAGGGAGAAAACAGCACCTTTCTCCTTGCCAAACTCCCTGCTTCCCTATGCCTTTTGAGTTTCTAAAAATGTCAAGTTGAAAATAAAAATCCATCCTCCCTTCCCCTCAAATGGCTCTTGTCTAGTTTCCATTTGGTGTTAGCATCATGGAATGACTGCAATCTGATCCAGGTCAGAGTGGAGCCCCTTGGTCCTGCCGCAGGTTGAAGCAAACAGCTTCATGCTCTCCTGAAGATGGCAGGTGCTCCCAGAGCTTCCAAAAGCACCTGGTGTGGGATTTGTACAATGTACACCTGGCAGGTTGTAATTTGGAGTTTGCAGGGCAGCAAGTGACACCTGCTTGCCTAGGAAGCCACCCCTACTCTCTGGAAGGAAGCTGTAGGGGTGAGTCCTGGTGTGGGGGCTCCACTGCATGGGAGGACATGAGTAATGGAGGCATTTGGCCTGTCCCTCAGTGAGCTCCATCCTGGAGCCGGGAATGAGGAGAGGGGACACTTAGAGGGTTTTGATTTGTTTTTTTTTTTTAACGGCAATGGTGGCTTTCTGTCTTAGTTAAGGGACATGTTCTTCCCATTGTTTTTTTTTTTTTTTTTTTTGAGACAGAGTCTGGCTCTGTCACCCAGGCTGGAGTGCAGTGGCCGCATCTCAGCTCACTGCAAGCTCCGCCTCCCGGGTTCCCGCCATTCTCCTGCCTCAGCCTCCCGAGTAGCTGGGACTACAGGCGCCCGTCACCTCGCCCGGCTAGTTTTTTGTATTTTTAGTAGAGACGGGGTTTCACCGTGTTAGCCAGGATGGTCTCGATCTCCTGACCTCGTGATCCGCCCGTCTCGGCCTCCCAGCACTTTGGGAGGCCGAGCTTGAGCCACCGCGCCCGG